>NC_050468.1:13165495-13193854 GCF_013373865.1 Monomorium pharaonis | reverse complement strand
CGCCAGATATGTAAAAACTATCCAGCACGACAATTAAAATTAAATTTCGTGCTGATTTCAGCTTCTAAAATTGTGTACACAAGTTAAACGTTAGAACTCTGTTTAAACTTAAGAAAAACAGATGCAGAATACGAGAGACTGTGGAGAGAATTGTCGCCAGATATTTAAAACTATCCAGCACGACAATTAAAAGTAATTGTCGTGCTGATTTCAGCCTCTTAGATGTGATACACAAGTTAGAACGTTAGAACTTCTGTTTAAACATTAAGAAAAAACATGCAGAATACGAGAACTGCGAGAATTGTCGCCAGATATCTAAAAGACTATCCAGCACGACAATTAAAAATTATTTTCGTGCTGGATTTCAGCCTCTTAAATTGTGTACACATTTAGAAACGTTAGAACTCTGTTTAACATTAAGAAAAAACAATGCAGAATACGAGAACTGTCGAGAATTGTCGCCAGATAGTCAAAACTATCCAGCACGACAAGTAAAATTAATTTGCGTGCTGATTTCAGCCTCTTAAAATTGTGTACACAAGTTGAAACGTTAGGAACTCTGTTTAAACATTAAGAAAAAACATGCAGAATACGAGAACTGTCGAGAATTGTCGCCAGATATCTAAAAACTATCCAGCACGACAATTAAAATTAATTTTCGTGCTGATTTCAGCTTCTTAAAATTGTGTACACAAGTTAGAACGTTAGAACTCTGTTTAAACATTAAGAAAAAACAATGCAGAATACGAGAACTTTGGAGAATTGTCGCCAGATATGTAAAAACTATCCAGCACGACAACGAAAATTAATTTTCGGGCTGATTTCAGCTTCTTAAAATTGTGTACACAAGTTAGAACGTTAGAACTCTGTTTAAACATTAAGAAAAAACAATGCAGAATACGAGAACTGTTGAGAATTGTCGCCAGATATCTAAAAACTATCCAGCACGACAATTAAAATTAATTTTCGTGCTGATTTCAGCTTCTTAAAATTGTGTACACAAGTTAGAACGTTAGAACTCTGTTTAAACATTAAGAAAAAACAATGCAGAATACGAGAACTGTCGGAGAATTGTCGCCAGATATCTAAAAACTATCCAGCACGACAATTAAAATTAATTTTCGTGCTGATTTCAGCTTCTTAAAATTGTGTACACAAGTTAGAACGTTAGAACTCTGTTTAAACATTAAGAAAAAACAATGCAGAATACGAGAACTGTGGAGAATTGTCGCCAGATATGTAAAAACTATCCAGCACGACAATTAAAATTAATTTTCGTGCTGATTTCAGCTTCTTAAAATTGTGTACACAAGTTAGAACGTTAGAACTCTGTTTAAACATTAAGAAAAAACAATGCAGAAGTACGAGAACTGTCGGAGAATTGTCGCCAGATATCTAAAAACTATCCAGCACGACAATTAAAATTAATTTTCGTGCTGATTTCAGCTTCTTAAAATTGTGTACACAAGTTAGAACGTTAGAACTCTGTTTAAACATTAAGAAAAAACAATGCAGAATACGAGAACTTTGGAGAATTGTCGCCAGATATCTAAAAACTATCCAGCACGACAATTAAAATTAATTTTCGTGCTGATTTCAGCTTCTTAAAATTGTGTACACAAGTTAGAACGTTAGAACTCTGTTTAAACATTAAGAAAAAACAATGCAGAATACGAGAACTTTGGAGAATTGTCGCCAGATATGTAAAAACTATCCAGCACGACAACGAAAATTAATTTTCGGGCTGATTTCAGCTTCTTAAAATTGTGTACACAAGTTAGAACGTTAGAACTCTGTTTAAACATTAAGAAAAAACAATGCAGAATACGAGAACTTTGAGAATTGTCGCCAGATATGTAAAAACTATCCAGCACGACAACGAAAATTAATTTTCGGGCTGATTTCAGCTTCTTAAAATTGTGTACACAAGTTAGAACGTTAGAACTCTGTTTAAACATTAAGAAAAAACAATGCAGAATACGAGAACTGTGGAGAATTGTCGCCAGATATGTAAAAACTATCCAGCACGACAATTAAAATTAATTTTCGTGCTGATTTCAGCTCTTAAAATTGTGTACACAAGTTAGAACGTTAGAACTCTGTTTAAACATTAAGAAAAAACAATGCAGAGTACGAGAACTGTCGAGAATTGTCGCCAGATATCTAAAAACTATCCAGCACGACAATTAAAATTAATTTTCGTGCTGATTTCAGCCTCTTAAAATTGTGTACACAAGTTAGAACGTTAGAACTCTGTTTAAACATTAAGAAAAAACAATGCAGAGTACGAGAACTGTCGAGAATTGTCGCCAAATATCTAAAAACTATCCAGCACGACAATTAAAATTAATTTTCGTGCTGATTTCAGCTCTTAAAATTGTGTACACAAGTTAAACGATAGAACTCTGTTTAAACATTAAGAAAAAACAATGCAGAATACGAGAACTGTCGAGAATTGTCGCCAGATATCTAAAAACTATCCAGCACGACAATTAAAATTAATTTTCGTGCTGATTTCAGCTTCTTAAAATTGTGTACACAAGTTAGAACGTTAGAACTCTGTTTAAACATTAAGAAAAAACAATGCAGAATACGAGAACTGTCGGAGAATTGTCGCCAGATATGTAAAAACTATCCAGCACGACAATTAAAATTAATTTTCGTGCTGATTTCAGCCTCTTAAAATTGTGTACACAAGTTAGAACGTTAGAACTCTGTTTAAACATTAAGAAAAAACAATGCAGAATACGAGAACTTTGGAGAATTGTCGCCAGATATGTAAAAACTATCCAGCACGACAACGAAAATTAATTTTCGGGCTGATTTCAGCTTCTTAAAATTGTGTACACAAGTTAGAACGTTAGAACTCTGTTTAAACATTAAGAAAAAACAATGCAGAGTACGAGAACTGTCGAGAATTGTCGCCAGATATGTAAAAACTATCCAGCACGACAATTAAAATTAATTTTCGTGCTGATTTCAGCCTCTTAAAATTGTGTACACAAGTTAGAACGATTAGAACTCTGTTTAAACATTAAGAAAAAACAATGCAGAATACGAGAACTGTCGGAGAATTGTCGCCAGATATCTAAAAACTATCCAGCACGACAACGAAAATTAATTTTCGGGCTGATTTCAGCTTCTTAAAATTGTGTACACAAGTTAGAACGTTAGAACTCTGTTTAAACATTAAGAAAAAACAATGCAGAATACGAGAACTGTGGAGAATTGTCGCCAGATATGTAAAAACTATCCAGCACGACAATTAAAATTAATTTTCGTGCTGATTTCAGCCTCTTAAAATTGTGTACACAAGTTAGAACGTTAGAACTCTGTTTAAACATTAAGAAAAAACAATGCAGAATACGAGAACTTTGGAGAATTGTCGCCAGATATGTAAAAACTATCCAGCACGACAACGAAAATTAATTTTCGGGCTGATTTCAGCTTCTTAAAATTGTGTACACAAGTTAGAACGTTAGAACTCTGTTTAAACATTAAGAAAAAACAATGCAGAATACGAGAACTGTGGAGAATTGTCGCCAGATATGTAAAAACTATCCAGCACGACAACTAAAATTAATTTTCGGGCTGATTTCAGCTTCTTAAAATTGTGTACACAAGTTAGAACGTTAGAACTCTGTTTAAACATTAAGAAAAAACAATGCAGAATACGAGAACTGTCGAGAATTGTCGCCAGATATGTAAAAACTATCCAGCACGACAATTAAAATTAATTTTCGTGCTGATTTCAGCTTCTTAAAATTGTGTACACAAGTTAGAACGTTAGAACTCTGTTTAAACATTAAGAAAAAACAATGCAGAATACGAGAACTGTGGAGAATTGTCGCCAGATATGTAAAAACTATCCAGCACGACAATTAAAATTAATTTTCGTGCTGATTTCAGCTTCTTAAAATTGTGTACACAAGTTAGAACGTTAGAACTCTGTTTAAACATTAAGAAAAAACAATGCAGAATACGAGAACTTTGGAGAATTGTCGCCAGATATGTAAAAACTATCCAGCACGACAACTAAAATTAATTTTCGGGCTGATTTCAGCTCTTAAAATTGTGTACACAAGTTAGAACGTTAGAACTCTGTTTAAACATTAAGAAAAAACAATGCAGAATACGAGAACTGTGGAGAATTGTCGCCAGATATGTAAAAACTATCCAGCACGACAACGAAAATTAATTTTCGTGCTGATTTCAGCTTCTTAAAATTGTGTACACAAGTTAGAACGTTAGAACTCTGTTTAAACATTAAGAAAAAACAATGCAGAATACGAGAACTGTCGAGAATTGTCGCCAGATATGTAAAAACTATCCAGCACGACAATTAAAATTAATTTTCGTGCTGATTTCAGCCTCTTAAAATTGTGTACACAAGTTAGAACGTTAGAACTCTGTTTAAACATTAAGAAAAAACAATGCAGAATACGAGAACTTTGGAGAATTGTCGCCAGATATGTAAAAACTATCCAGCACGACAACGAAAATTAATTTTCGGGCTGATTTCAGCTTCTTAAAATTGTGTACACAAGTTAGAACGTTAGAACTCTGTTTAAACATTAAGAAAAAACAATGCAGAATACGAGAACTGTTGAGAATTGTCGCCAGATATGTAAAAACTATCCAGCACGACAACAAAAATTAATTTTCGGGCTGATTTCAGCTTCTTAAAATTGTGTACACAAGTTAGAACGTTAGAACTCTGTTTAAACATTAAGAAAAAACAATGCAGAATACGAGAACTGTGGAGAATTGTCGCCAGATATGTAAAAACTATCCAGCACGACAATTAAAATTAATTTTCGTGCTGATTTCAGCCTCTTAAAATTGTGTACACAAGTTAGAACGTTAGAACTCTGTTTAAACATTAAGAAAAAACAATGCAGAATACGAGAACTGTCGAGAATTGTCGCCAGATATCTAAAAACTATCCAGCACGACAATTAAAATTAATTTTCGTGCTGATTTCAGCTCTTAAAATTGTGTACACAAGTTAGAACGTTAGAACTCTGTTTAAACATTAAGAAAAAACAATGCAGAGTACGAGAACTGTCGAGAATTGTCGCCAGATATCTAAAAACTATCCAGCACGACAATTAAAATTAATTTTCGTGCTGATTTCAGCCTCTTAAAATTGTGTACACAAGTTAGAACGTTAGAACTCTGTTTAAACATTAAGAAAAAACAATGCAGAATACGAGAACTGTCGAGAATTGTCGCCAGATATCTAAAAACTATCCAGCACGACAATTAAAATTAATTTTCGTGCTGATTTCAGCTTCTTAAAATTGTGTACACAAGTTAGAACGTTAGAACTCTGTTTAAACATTAAGAAAAAACAATGCAGAATACGAGAACTGTGGAGAATTGTCGCCAGATATGTAAAAACTATCCAGCACGACAATTAAAATTAATTTTCGTGCTGATTTCAGCTTCTTAAAATTGTGTACACAAGTTAGAACGTTAGAACTCTGTTTAAACATTAAGAAAAAACAATGCAGAATACGAGAACTTTGGAGAATTGTCGCCAGATATGTAAAAACTATCCAGCACGACAACGAAAATTAATTTTCGGGCTGATTTCAGCTTCTTAAAATTGTGTACACAAGTTAGAACGTTAGAACTCTGTTTAAACATTAAGAAAAAACAATGCAGAGTACGAGAACTGTCGAGAATTGTCGCCAAATATCTAAAAACTATCCAGCACGACAATTAAAATTAATTTTCGTGCTGATTTCAGCCTCTTAAAATTGTGTACACAAGTTTAAACGATAGAACTCTGTTTAAACATTAAGAAAAAACAATGCAGAATACGAGAACTGTCGAGAATTGTCGCCAGATATCTAAAAACTATCCAGCACGACAATTAAAATTAATTTTCGTGCTGATTTCAGCTTCTTAAAATTGTGTACACAAGTTAGAACGTTAGAACTCTGTTTAAACATTAAGAAAAAACAATGCAGAATACGAGAACTGTGGAGAATTGTCGCCAGATATGTAAAAACTATCCAGCACGACAATTAAAATTAATTTTCGTGCTGATTTCAGCCTCTTAAAATTGTGTACACAAGTTAGAACGTTAGAACTCTGTTTAAACATTAAGAAAAAACAATGCAGAATACGAGAACTGTGGAGAATTGTCGCCAGATATGTAAAAACTATCCAGCACGACAATTAAAATTAATTTTCGTGCTGATTTCAGCTTCTTAAAATTGTGTACACAAGTTAGAACGTTAGAACTCTGTTTAAACATTAAGAAAAAACAATGCAGAATACGAGAACTGTCGAGAATTGTCGCCAGATATCTAAAAACTATCCAGCACGACAACTAAAATTAATTTTCGTGCTGATTTCAGCTTCTTAAAATTGTGTACACAAGTTAGAACGTTAGAACTCTGTTTAAACATTAAGAAAAAACAATGCAGAATACGAGAACTGTCGAGAATTGTCGCCAGATATCTAAAAACTATCCAGCACGACAATTAAAATTAATTTTCGTGCTGATTTCAGCTTCTTAAAATTGTGTACACAAGTTAGAACGTTAGAACTCTGTTTAAACATTAAGAAAAAACAATGCAGAATACGAGAACTGTGGAGAATTGTCGCCAGATATGTAAAAACTATCCAGCACGACAACGAAAATTAATTTTCGTGCTGATTTCAGCTTCTTAAAATTGTGTACACAAGTTAGAACGTTAGAACTCTGTTTAAACATTAAGAAAAAACAATGCAGAATACGAGAACTGTGGAGAATTGTCGCCAGATATGTAAAAACTATCCAGCACGACAATTAAAATTAATTTTCGTGCTGATTTCAGCTTCTTAAAATTGTGTACACAAGTTAGAACGTTAGAACTCTGTTTAAACATTAAGAAAAAACAATGCAGAGTACGAGAACTGTCGAGAATTGTCGCCAGATATCTAAAAACTATCCAGCACGACAATTAAAATTAATTTTCGTGCTGATTTCAGCCTCTTAAAATTGTGTACACAAGTTTAAACGATAGAACTCTGTTTAAACATTAAGAAAAAACAATGCAGAATACGAGAACTGTGGAGAATTGTCGCCAGATATGTAAAAACTATCCAGCACGACAATTAAAATTAATTTTCGTGCTGATTTCAGCCTCTTAAAATTGTGTACACAAGTTAGAACGTTAGAACTCTGTTTAAACATTAAGAAAAAACAATGCAGAATACGAGAACTGTGGAGAATTGTCGCCAGATATGTAAAAACTATCCAGCACGACAACGAAAATTAATTTTCGGGCTGATTTCAGCTTCTTAAAATTGTGTACACAAGTTTAAACGATAGAACTCTGTTTAAACATTAAGAAAAAACAATGCAGAATACGAGAACTGTCGAGAATTGTCGCCAGATATCTAAAAACTATCCAGCACGACAATTAAAATTAATTTTCGTGCTGATTTCAGCTTCTTAAAATTGTGTACACAAGTTAGAACGTTAGAACTCTGTTTAAACATTAAGAAAAAACAATGCAGAATACGAGAACTGTGGAGAATTGTCGCCAGATATGTAAAAACTATCCAGCACGACAATTAAAATTAATTTTCGTGCTGATTTCAGCTTCTTAAAATTGTGTACACAAGTTAGAACGTTAGAACTCTGTTTAAACATTAAGAAAAAACAATGCAGAGTACGAGAACTGTCGAGAATTGTCGCCAAATATCTAAAAACTATCCAGCACGACAATTAAAATTAATTTTCGTGCTGATTTCAGCCTCTTAAAATTGTGTACACAAGTTTAAACGATAGAACTCTGTTTAAACATTAAGAAAAAACAATGCAGAATACGAGAACTGTCGAGAATTGTCACCAGATATCTAAAAATTATCCAGCACGACAATTAAAATTAATTTTCATGCTGATTTCAGCTTCTTAAAATTGTGTACACAAGTTAGAACGTTAGAACTCTGTTTAAACATTAAGAAAAAACAATGCAGAATACGAGAACTGTGGAGAATTGTCGCCAGATATGTAAAAACTATCCAGCACGACAATTAAAATTAATTTTCGTGCTGATTTCAGCCTCTTAAAATTGTGTACACAAGTTAGAACGTTAGAACTCTGTTTAAACATTAAGAAAAAACAATGCAGAATACGAGAACTGTCGAGAATTGTCGCCAGATATCTAAAAACTATCCAGCACGACAATTAAAATTAATTTTCGTGCTGATTTCAGCCTCTTAAAATTGTGTACACAAGTTAGAACGTTAGAACTCTGTTTAAACATTAAGAAAAAACAATGCAGAATACGAGAACTGTCGAGAATTGTCGCCAGATATCTAAAAACTATCCAGCACGACAATTAAAATTAATTTTCGTGCTGATTTCAGCCTCTTAAAATTGTGTACACAAGTTAGAACGTTAGAACTCTGTTTAAACATTAAGAAAAAACAATGCAGAATACGAGAACTGTGGAGAATTGTCGCCAGATATGTAAAAACTATCCAGCACGACAACTAAAATTAATTTTCGTGCTGATTTCAGCTTCTTAAAATTGTGTACACAAGTTAGAACGTTAGAACTCTGTTTAAACATTAAGAAAAAACAATGCAGAATACGAGAACTTTGGAGAATTGTCGCCAGATATGTAAAAACTATCCAGCACGACAACGAAAATTAATTTTCGGGCTGATTTCAGCTTCTTAAAATTGTGTACACAAGTTAGAACGTTAGAACTCTGTTTAAACATTAAGAAAAATCAATGCAGAATAAGAGAACTGTTGAGAATTGTCGCCAGATATGTAAAAACTATCCAGCACGACAACAAAAATTAATTTTCGGGCTGATTTCAGCTTCTTAAAATTGTGTACACAAGTTAGAACGTTAGAACTCTGTTTAAACATTAAGAAAAAACAATGCAGAATACGAGAACTGTCGAGAATTGTCGCCAGATATCTAAAAACTATCCAGCACGACAACGAAAATTAATTTTCGGGCTGATTTCAGCTTCTTAAAATTGTGTACACAAGTTAGAACGTTAGAACTCTGTTTAAACATTAAGAAAAATCAATGCAGAATAAGAGAACTGTTGAGAATTGTCGCCAGATATGTAAAAACTATCCAGCACGACAACAAAAATTAATTTTCGGGCTGATTTCAGCTTCTTAAAATTGTGTACACAAGTTAGAACGTTAGAACTCTGTTTAAACATTAAGAAAAGACAATGCAGAATACGAGAACTGTCGAGAATTGTCGCCAGATATCTAAAAACTATCCAGCACGACAACGAAAATTAATTTTCGGGCTGATTTCAGCTTCTTAAAATTGTGTACACAAGTTAGAACGTTAGAACTCTGTTTAAACATTAAGAAAAAACAATGCAGAATACGAGAACTGTCGAGAATTGTCGCCAGATATCTAAAAACTATCCAGCACGACAATTAAAATTAATTTTCGTGCTGATTTCAGCTTCTTAAAATTGTGTACACAAGTTAGAACGTTAGAACTCTGTTTAAACATTAAGAAAAAATAATGCAGAATACGAGAACTGTGGAGAATTGTCGCCAGATATGTAAAGACTATCCAGCACGACAATTAAAATTAATTTTCGTGCTGATTTCAGCTTCTTAAAATTGTGTACACAAGTTAGAACGTTAGAACGCTGTTTAAACATTAAGAAAAAACAATGCAGAGTACGAGAACTGTCGAGAATTGTCGCCAAATATCTAAAAACTATCCAGCACGACAATTAAAATTAATTTTCGTGCTGATTTCAGCCTCTTAAAATTGTGTACACAAGTTTAAACGATAGAACTCTGTTTAAACATTAAGAAAAAACAATGCAGAATACGAGAACTGTCGAGAATTGTCACCAGATATCTAAAAATTATCCAGCACGACAATTAAAACTAATTTTCATGCTGATTTCAGCTTCTTAAAATTGTGTACACAAGTTAGAACGTTAGAACTCTGTTTAAACATTAAGAAAAAACAATGCAGAATACGAGAACTTTGGAGAATTGTCGCCAGATATGTAAAAACTATCCAGCACGACAACGAAAATTAATTTTCGGGCTGATTTCAGCTTCTTAAAATTGTGTACACAAGTTAGAACGTTAGAACTCTGTTTAAACATTAAGAAAAGACAATGCAGAATACGAGAACTGTCGAGAATTGTCGCCAGATATCTAAAAACTATCCAGCACGACAATTAAAATTAATTTTCGTGCTGATTTCAGTTTCTTAAAATTGTGTACACAAGTTAGAACGTTAGAACTCTGTTTAAACATTAAGAAAAAACAATGCAGAATACGAGAACTGTGGAGAATTGTCGCCAGATATGTAAAAACTATCCAGCACGACAATTAAAATTAATTTTCGTGCTGATTTCAGCTTCTTAAAATTGTGTACACAAGTTAGAACGTTAGAACTCTGTTTAAACATTAAGAAAAAACAATGCAGAATACGAGAACTTTGGAGAATTGTCGCCAGATATGTAAAAACTATCCAGCACGACAACGAAAATTAATTTTCGGGCTGATTTCAGCTTTTTAAAATTGTGTACACAAGTTAGAACGTTAGAACTCTGTTTAAAGATTAAGAAAAAACAATGCAGAGTACGAGAACTGTCGAGAATTGTCGCCAGATATCTAAAAATTATCCAGCACGACAATTAAAACTAATTTTCATGCTGATTTCAGCTTCTTAAAATTGTGTACACAAGTTAGAACGTTAGAACTCTGTTTAAACATTAAGAAAAAACAATGCAGAATACCAGAACTGTGGAGAATTGTCGCCAGATATGTAAAAACTATCCAGCACGACAATTAAAATTAATTTTCGTGCTGATTTCAGCCTCTTAAAATTGTGTACACAAGTTAGAACGTTAGAACTCTGTTTAAACATTAAGAAAAAACAATGCAGAATACGAGAACTTTGGAGAATTGTCGCCAGATATGTAAAAACTATCCAGCACGACAACGAAAATTAATTTTCGGGCTGATTTCAGCTTCTTAAAATTGTGTACACAAGTTAGAACGTTAGAACTCTGTTTAAACATTAAAAAAAAACAATGCAGTATACGAGAACTGTGGAGAATTGTCGCCAGATATGTAAAAACTGTCCAGCACGACAATTAAAATTAATTTTCCTGCTGATTTCAGCCTCTTAAAATTGTGTACACAAGTTAAAACGTTAGAACTCAGTTTAAACATTAAGAAAAAACAATGCAGAATACGAGAACTGTCGAGAATTGCGGCCAGATATCTAAAAACTATCCAGCACGACAATTAAAATTAATTTTCGTGCTGATTTCAACCTCTTAAAATTGTGTACACAAGTTTAAACGATAGAACTCTGTTTAAAAATTAAGAAAAAACAATGCAGAATACGAGAACTGTCGAGAATTTTCGCCAGATATCTAAAAACTATTCAGCACGACAATTAAAATTAATTTTCGTGCTGATTTCAGCCTCTTAAAATTGTGTACACAAGTTTAAACGATAGAACTCTGTTTAAACATTAAGAAAAAACAATGCAGAGTACGAGAACTGTCGAGAATTGTCGCCAAATATCTAAAAACTATCCAGCACGACAACGAAAATTAATTTTCGGGCTGATTTCAGCTTCTTAAAATTGTGTACACAAGTTAGAACGTTAGAACTCTGTTTAAACATTAAGAAAAAACAATGCAGAATACGAGAACTGTGGAGAATTGTCGCCAGATATGTAAAAACTATCCAGCACGACAATTAAAATTAATTTTTGTGCTAATTTCAGCATCTTAAAATTGTGTACGCAAGTTTAAACGATAGAACTCTGTTTAAACATTAAGGAAAAACAATCGAGAATACGAGAACTGTCGAGAATTGTCGCCAGATATCAAAAAACTATCCAGCACGACAATTAAAATTAATTTTTGTGCTGATTTCAGCATCTTAAAATTGTGTACACAAGTTAGAATGTTAGAACTCTGTTTAAACATTAAAAAAAAACAATGCAGAATACGAGAACTGTGGAGAATTGTCGCCAGATATGTAAAAACTATCCAGCACGACAGTTAAAATTAATTTTCGTGCTGATTTCAGCCTCTTAAAATTGTGTACGCAAGTTTAAACGATAGAACTCTGTTTAAACATTAAGGAAAAACAATGGAGAATACGAGAACTGTCGAGACTTGTCGCCAGATATCAAAAAACTATCCAGCACGACAATTAAAATTAATTTTTGTGCTGATTTCATCCTCTTAAAATTGTGTACACAAGTTAGAATGTTAGAACTCTGTTTAAACATTAAGAAAAAACAATGCAGAATACGAGAACTGTGGAGAATTGTCGCCAGATATGTAAAAACTATCCAGCACGACAATTGAAATTAATTTTTGTGCTGATTTCAGCATCTTAAAATTGTGTACACAAGTTAGAATGTTAGAACTCTGTTTAAACATTAAGAAAAAACAATGCAAAATACGAGAACTGTGGAGAATTGTCGCCAGATATGTAAAAACTATCCAGCACGACAATTAAAATTAATTTTCGTGCTGATTTCAGCCTCTTAAAATTTTGTACACAAGTTAGAACGTTAGAACTCTGTTTAAACATTAAAAAAAAACAATGCAGAATACGAGAACTGTGGAGAATCGTCGCCAGATATGTAAAAACTATCCAGCACGACAATTAAAATTTATTTTTGTGCTGATTTCAGCATCTTAAAATTGTGTACACAAGTTAGAATGTTAGAACTCTGTTTAAACATTAAGAAAAAACAATGCAGAATACGAGAACTGTCGAGAATTGTCGCCAGATATGTAAAAACTATCCAGCACGACAATTAAAATTAATTTTTGTGCTAATTTCAGCATCTTAAAATTGTGTACGCAAGTTTAAACGATAGAACTTTGTTTAAACATTAAGGAAAAACAATCGAGAATACGAGAACTGTCGAGAATTGTCGCCAGATATCAAAAAACTATCCAGCACGACAATTAAAATTAATTTTTGTGCTGATTTCAGCCTCTTAAAATTGTGTACACAAGTTAGAACGTTAGAACTCTGTTTAAACGTTAAGAAAAAACAATGCAGAATACGAGAACTGTGGAGAATTGTCGCCAGATATGTAAAAACTATCCAGCACGACAATAAAAATTAATTTTTGTGCTCATTTCAGCATCTTAAAATTGTGTACACAAGTTAGAATGTTAGAACTCTGTTTAAACATTAAAAACAAACAATGCAGAATACGAGAACTGTGGAGAATTGTCGCCAGATATGTAAAAACTATCCAGCACGACAATTAAATTTAATTTTCGTGCTGATTTCAGCCTCTTAAAATTGTGTACGCAAGTTTAAACGATAGAACTCTGTTTAAACATTAAGGAAAAACAATGGAGAATACGAGAACTGTCGAGAATTGTCGCCAGATATCTAAAAACTATCCAGCACGACAATTAAAATTAATTTTTGTGCTGATTTCAGCCTCTTAAAATTGTGTACACAAGTTAGAATGTTAGAACTCTGTTTAAACATTAAGAAAAAACAATGCAGAATACGAGAACTGTGGAGAATTGTCGCCAGATATGTAAAAACTATCCAGCACGACAATTAAAATTAATTTTTGTGCTAATTTCAGCATCTTAAAATTGTGTACGCAAGTTTAAACGATAGAACTCTGTTTAAACATTAAGGAAAAACAATCGAGAATACGAGAACTGTCGAGAATTGTCGCCAGATATCAAAAAACTATCCAGCACGACAATTAAAATTAATTTTTGTGCTGATTTCAGCATCTTAAAATTGTGTACACAAGTTAGAATGTTAGAACTCTGTTTAAACATTAAAAAAAAACAATGCAGAATACGAGAACTGTGGAGAATTGTCGCCAGATATGTAAAAACTATCCAGCACGACAGTTAAAATTAATTTTCGTGCTGATTTCAGCCTCTTAAAATTGTGTACGCAAGTTTAAACGATAGAACTCTGTTTAAACATTAAGGAAAAACAATGGAGAATACGAGAACTGTCGAGACTTGTCGCCAGATATCAAAAAACTATCCAGCACGACAATTAAAATTAATTTTTGTGCTGATTTCAGCCTCTTAAAATTGTGTACACAAGTTAGAATGTTAGAACTCTGTTTAAACTTTAAGAAAAAACAATGCAGAATACGAGAACTGTGAAGAATTGTCGCCAGATATGTAAAAACTATCCAGCACGACAATTAAAATTAATTTTTGTGCTGATTTCATCCTCTTAAAATTGTGTACACAAGTTAGAATGTTAGAACTCTGTTTAAACATTAAGAAAAAACAATGCAGAATACGAGAACTGTGGAGAATTGTCGCCAGATATGTAAAAACTATCCAGCACGACAATTAAAATTAATTTTCGTGCTGATTTCAGCCTCTTAAAATTGTGTACACAAGTTTAAACGATAGAACTCTGTTTAAACATTAAAAATAAACAATGCAGAATACGAGAACTGTGGAGAATTGTCGCCAGATATCTAAAAACTATCCAGCACGACAATTAAAATTAATTTTTGTGCTGATTTCAGCCTCTTAAAATTGTGTACACAAGTTAGAACGTTAGAACTCTGTTTAAACATTAAGAAAAAACAATGCAGAAGACGAGAACTGTGAAGAATTGTCGCCAGATATGTAAAAACTATCCAGCACGACAATTAAAATTAATTTTCGTGCTGATTTCAGCCTCGTAAAATTGTGTACACAAGTTTAAACGATAGAACTCTGTTTAAACATTAAGAAAAAACAATGCAGAATACGAGAACTCTCGAGAATTGTCGCCAGATATCTAAAAACTATCCAACACGACAATTAAAATTAATTTTCGTGCTGATTTCAGCCTCTTAAAATTGTGTACACAAGTTAGAACGTTAGAACTCTGTTTAAACATTAAAAAAAAACAATGCAGTATACGAGAACTGTGGAGAATTGTCGCCAGATATGTAAAAACTGTCCAGCACGACAATTAAAATTAATTTTCCTGCTGATTTCAGCCTCTTAAAATTGTGTACACAAGTTAAAACGTTAGAACTCAGTTTAAACATTAAGAAAAAACAATGCAGAATACGAGAACTGTCGAGAATTGCGGCCAGATATCTAAAAACTATCCAGCACGACAATTAAAATTAATTTTCGTGCTGATTTCAACCTCTTAAAATTGTGTACACAAGTTTAAACGATAGAACTCTGTTTAAAAATTAAGAAAAAACAATGCAGAATACGAGAACTGTCGAGAATTTTCGCCAGATATCTAAAAACTATTCAGCACGACAATTAAAATTAATTTTCGTGCTAATTTCAGCCTCTTAAAATTGTGTACACAAGTTGAAACGATAGAACTTTGTTTAAAAATTATAGAAAAACACAGCAGTATACGAGAACTGTCCAAAATTGTCGCCCGATATGTCAAAACTATCCAGCACGACAGTTTAATTCGAGTGTCGTGCTGATTTCGCGCATTTAAAATTATGTGCACAATTTTAAACGCCAGAACTCTGTTTATAAACGATTTCAAAGCACACAGATATACGAGAACTGCGAAGTTTTGTCGCTAGAATTGTCATAACTACTCAGCACAACACTTTTATTTGAGTATTGGTTTCGGATTCAAAAAATTATTTGAAAATATTTAATCGCCAGATCTCTGTTTTTAAACGATATTAAAGCACAAAACTATACAAATATTATCGATAATTGTCGCTGGAATTGTTATAACTGTTTAGCAGGTCACTTTAAATTTAAACCAAAAGTATTGTTACAATTCAATGTAATTTTTCAAGAGATGGGGTTACCATATCCATTATTGATGGATTTTGGTAGATAAAATTATGCAAAAATTATTGCACCAATAATTGTATATTTTTGTGTATAAATTTCTTTGGTTTTTACAGATTTCTATACAAAGTTTTCGCCTTCCGAATTTTGTTGCACAATATTTTGCAGAATTATATATACTATTTTCTGAAATTTCTTACCTTCTGAAAAAGTTACCTAAATTTCTACAAAATTTTCTGCAAAAAAATTCTGAAGGCAAAAACTCTACAAAAATGTGTAAAAACTGCAGAAATTCATGCACATAAATATGTTTTTTTCAGTAATTTTTGTATAATCTTTTCCTGCGGATTTTTTCTAACAAAAACTAGTGGCAGTCAATTTTGGTTTATTTTATTAAAAATTGGTGAATTAAAGCAACTCAGGTTATTCCTAATTGCTGTTTGTTATAGATATAATAAGCTTAAAAACTATTATATTTTCTAAAATCTAATTTTTTTTAAATTTATTTAAAAAATGTAAATTTTTCAAACAAAATGTTTACAGTTAAATGATCGAGTTTTCATTAATATAAACATTAATGAGATTCTTTGCAATGCCTTTGTATGTGTGTAAAATTTTTAACTCTTATCATAGCTGGATTAAATATTTAACCGAAGTCTGTTTATAAACAATTAAATGACTTTCCCAGAATTAAAGTCAGAACTACGCACAAATGAATTTTATTTACGGACTAATGAAGGTTATCTCAAAGAAAAGTCTATTTTATGTGATTTAAAAATTGGACTTGTCACAAATTTTCCTTTAGACTATGCATTTTGTACTATTAGAAATTATGAGACGTTTGTTAAATTTTTGGATTAAAGGCATTCACGAAACTTGTCTAATAAAAAAAATATCGTTGCTATTAATAAAAAACTAAAATTAATATACAATTCAACTCGTCATAAGTTTACAAGAAAACCTACACTAATAACAGAATATGACAGATGGAAAGCGGTTAAATTTAGAATTTTGTGTTACATTATGGTCCATGGATAATGAAACCATATTTTAAAAGCATTATTATTTGCATTTTCCATCTTTACATTGCGCAATTCGGATACTAATATGTGACAATTTAATAACAAAATGTATTTAGGCAAATAAATTATTATAATATTTTGTAAAAGAATTTGTTGGATAAGAATTCATAAATCATAATGTTCATAATCTTATTAATTTAACAGAAGATGTAAAGAAATTGGTTCACGGATAAATTTAGTTGTTTTCTATTTGAATGCTATATATATAAAATCAAAATGATGTTGAAAACATCAAATAAATCATTATCACAATTCATAAAAGAATTAACAAATTTGATACATATTAATATTATTTTAATATATAATAAACTACGATAGAGTTATAATTAAATAAAATCTTAATATTTGTTTATGATTTACAAAATCTTAAATTATTTCTTGCTTACTGAGATGTGTACGTTACCAATTATGATCTGCGATGCCGTTCTATACCGCGCCAGGTCGTTCCACATCTGTCACGTTCTGAAAATGGGAAAAAATGCAATTAAAAATAACGATAGAAGTTTCTTTCCTGCCCACATTCAACTTCGTGGGCCGCGATTAACGTATCGCGATCTGCGTTCGAACGAGTATGGATGTATACGCGTTCGAGCGATTTGCGACACAAATTTAACCTAATAAAACTTACCGATTAAATACTTGGCGATAGCACTTGTTCTAGCGGGAGCGGATCGTTCCACATTCGTTGCGTTCTGAAAATGACAGGTAATGTGATTTAGAATGACGTGCTTCGTACGGCGATTACACGTCGCGAAGCCGATACGCCTCGGATTTGCTATTGATTATCACGGATTCCGCGAGTGAAATAAAGAGAGAACGCTGGCGAAGGGGGTACCTTTCCCGCGCGATCGACTTTGGCACGGAATTATTGTCGCATGTTACAATCGCACGACCGCTCCACGCGTCGCGATTTACGCTACGAGGAATACACGTTCGAACGAAACACAGTACATGATAAATATGCGTCATAATTACCTATTAGATGATTTGCGAAGAAGACTCGATCCGGAGCTGATCTGTCCCACATCCCACGTTCCGTTCCGGAAAGAAAGTGAACCCCGTTCCGTTCCGGAAGGCATGTGAACCCCTATAACAGAGAACTGTATTAAGTTGGCTCGAGTCAGAGATGATCATCTCTAGCGCTAACTTCACGCGTCAAGATGAGTGCTTCTGCGGTATATATCGTTTTGAACTTTGCGTTTTTCACACCAATAAAGCTAGTTATTATCAATTCATGTTTCACAAATTGTAATTACTTTTACATAAAAATAGAAAGTATGCGTAAATTAAAATATGAGTCAAATCGATCTCCCACATCGATCGATAATTGATTCGATAGATTCGATATATACTATATATATTATGAAAACAATAATATATCATTAAATATTATATTATTAAATGAATTATTTTATCTATACATTAAATTTTTATAAAATAACAGAAAAATGTGTTTTTTTATAAGAATGTATTTTTTTATTTACAATATATTTTTCTGCAGTCGTTTTTAGAGACATTAAATCCGTCGCGACGCCATCTAGAGTCTCGAGAGTTCGGCAATCCTCTCGGCGACTCCGTTATTATTAGGCCGAAGGCAGAGAACGAGACGTAGGTGTCGTAATCGTAGTCGTAGTTGTAAACATCGTCTACAGAAGTTGCAAGCAGCCAGTTGCGACTTGCGACAGCCATTGATTGTCGAGCTTTAACTAGAAATTAGGCGCTCATTGGCTGTCGCAAGTCGCAACTGGCTGCTTGCGACTTCTGTAGACGAGACTTTACCTTACGACTACGTCTACGACACTACGTCCTCTGCCTTCGGCCTTAGCCGTCTGCTCTGCTCACTCTGCTGTCTCGCTTTATGTCGATGGTCGAAAGACTCCAAAAGACTCGGAAGTCGGAATCGCAGCACAGCATATAAATACATATAAAGTGCCTGCACTCTGCAATTTTTCCTCGAAGGAATGACATTTAACTGGAGTGTAACTGAAGTATTATTTTTAATAATTTAAACATCTGTTAGAATAATATTACAATTGTGTCGTACTAGGACACTTTGAGATGGAACCACAGGATATTTACTACAATAAAGCTGAATATGTTGAAACGGTAATGAATAAATAATAGAAATATATAGCATTATCGAAATGTTTATCAATATCTGGAAATATCTGGAATCTAAATATATCTTGATATATTTAGACATTGTCATAACCAGATAGATCATAACCTCACTTTTTCGTTATTTTAGGCTTCTGGAAATAAGGTGAGCAGACTTACTGTATTGTGCGGTTCGCAGAATATTGTACTACATGGAAAGGTAATAGTGCAATCTGACGCTATTATTAGAGGCGATTTGGCCAATGTCAGGACCGGTCGCTATTGTATCATCAGCAAAAATGCAGTTATCCGACCACCTTTCAAGAAATTCAGCAGAGGGTAAGTCGAGTTTTTATATTGATAGCTTTAATTTCTTTGATAAAATTCTGTAGACACTAGCTCATAATATCGAGATACAGTTTGCAAATGAGCACAATTTTTTTAAATACAATTGTGAATTCTAAATGTTAAAGTAAATAAACCTCTGATTAGAGTTGCCTTTTTTCCACTGACAATGGGAAATCATGTGTTTGTGGGAGAGCGAGCAGTTGTAAACGCAGCACTGGTTGGTTCTTACGTTTACATTGGAAAGAATGCCATAATTGTATGTATAATAATGACTTGTATTTGGTATACCAAACTGAATACAAGCACCTTTACAATCAATTGCACTTGTCTTATAGGGCAGGCGATCCGTTCTCAAGGATTGCTGCTATATTGAAGATGGTGCAGTTGTGCCACCAGAGACTATTGTGCCATCTTTTACTCGTTTTGCAGGCAGTCCAGCGACATGTGTCGAAGAACTACCTGAGTGCACACTGGATCTTATGGTAGATTACACAAAAAATTATTATGAACATTTCTTACCAGCGCGTGTTTAACGCTTATTTATTTGTATATTTGTATATATAAGTCAACAATTTATTATTAAGTCTATTCTTTTCAACTATATTACACATGCTTTGCAATTATATACATAATCAAGTATCACATGTGCGTGACAGCAAAATTAGAGAAAAGTTAAGAGAATACACAACAATTGAAAAGAATAGTTTTAACAAAGAAAAATTTGCAACTTAAAAATTTTAAAAATTATAACACTTTGGCAGTAAAGGTTATCCTGATCATTATAAATTTGTTTTGCTATCTAAATTTATTCTAACATAAAATCAATCCGAAAGTTGGTCTATTTGTCAATGTTGTTTTATTATTTACTAACAAAAGAAGATGGACAAAATTTACCAGAGAGTTATTTCTTCTATTTAATAAGATTTATTATTTAAGGGGTATTCTAGTCTAGAAGCCAAATTTTTATGCTTTGTAAATTTTTTTTTTTAAAGAAGGTTTAGGATTTTTTGAAACAAGTTTTTTTCCTACACATTAGTACATATTTAAATTATATTTAAATTTTTTTAATTAAAAAATAACTATAAATAAGCTCTGCATACAATATTGAATGAGTTAAAAAAAAATTTGGTCCACAACTACCATGATTCCGTTCTGCTCATCTGAAACAAGAAAAAGAATGAATAGATTCTTAATTAATTTAAGTTTGGTTACAGGGGTAGAATGAAAGAAATATTGAATTTTTTAAAATAATCTTTTGAAAATTGATAAATTTCAATTTTTGTCATTCTTTTGTCTCTGAAGAGATGTAAAAGTTAAAAAAAAGAAGCTATTTTGATTTGATCATGGTAGGGGCTATGGCTATACATATATTGAATAAAAATGTTACATAAAAATAATTTTACTTATTATCGATTAATCAGCTAGTTCAGGGTAATACAGGGAACCTTCCTCTTGCTTATAAAAATCTTGCAAAGCTGTTTTTACTTCTCTATGATTTATTCTCTCGTCTCTAGCAAAGTCAATTAAGCGTTGCTCCAAATGGGTGAACAACAGTTTTGTTCTTATATATCTTTTCTTGCTGATCAATGGTCATTCTCATTACATTTATAACTTTCAAAATTGGCATAATCTGCATATATAAGATTTTTTAGTATGTAAATAAATAAAAAACTTAGCTTGTGCTTACTCACTTCAACGTTCAAAACTGCACTGAGAAAGCAAATAATCCTTCACAGACAGATTAAACTCAAACGTATATTTTAAGAAGATCCTATTCTAAATATAAGACCTTCAAAAAATAACGATTTTCCGCACCTTAGCCAATATATAAATATTGACATAAAGATGTATTATGCATTGAGCACACACCAGAGATAGTTTTTTATCAGATTCTTCATAATTTTGTTAATTTTACGATTAATTTCAGGCTAAATTTGCAGATATATTTTTCATATCAATACTTGCAAAATATGCAAGAAGAGAAAAACGATTTTTTTGACTCGCTGACTAGAATTATCCCCTTAAAAGACTTAAGAGGATGCTAAACTGCTCGTCAAACTTGATCGAGGTCGATAATGTAGAGACATTTGTACTCATTAACAAAATTTTGTACGTATTTCTTTTATATATTTGGAAATCCTTTTCCAGAATTGAAATTTATGTACATAATATCTGTTTATGAATTGAATTTCATACCAAAAATTAAAAAAAATTTTCCAGATTGCTCTTTTTAGACACAAAATTTTCTGGCTAGACAATCTTTTTTATTAGAACGTCTACGCTCAATCTGAAAGCGTAGCATTGTTCCTAAATGTTCACTTGTATTGGGCCCAGGCTTGATTTATGCGTACAAGGTCTAACATTTTTACATCAGGCACATTTTGTTACAAGTCGACGCTAGAAGCAATTTTAAATTTTTTTGTCGTTTTTCCTAGAAAATTGTTACAACCCGTCTTTGTTATCGTCTATACTTTAATCCTGGAGAAGGATTCTTATTCTGTAAATGCAATTAAAAGATTGATGAGCCAGAAAATTATCGATAAACAGGACAACTTTAGCATCCTCTCAAGAATTATTCAAACGTAATTGTTCAGTAATAGATTTATTTACAATAAAGAAAAAATAGGCCCATTTTCAGGAATTAAGTTTATCCTTTCAAAGTAAATTTAAGAGCAATAAAAATAATTTATTATATGTTTTTTATGTATTACCAACGTTTTATAATTTTTTGAATATATATACATATACATAATATATTGTTATATATTTTAAATATAGAATATACAAATATTCCTATTTTATAATTTAAATTAAATTTTACTGTATATTATATATTGCTGCTTTCCATTTACATCAAAACTCAGATAATTCTCATTTGTGACTTGTCATAACTCAATTGAACGCACATTCCTTTTGCATTCTCACAAATGAGATTCAACTGAGTTTTTTTCTTACAATTTGAGCAATTTTAAGACAGTGCTTTACTGAGTTTCGCATACTCACTTTAAAAGTAAGGTTATCTATTGCGATAATTTTGTTATTAAAATAAGTGTGATCACTTGCATGTTTCTTTAAATCATTGAGTAATGACTATCTGAGTATAAAATACTCATATTACTGAGTAAATCAGTCTTACTTTAACATAAATAGAAAGCAGCATATATAAAACAAAAAAAATATATATATGTATATATTATATTTATATAGGCTGCGTTCCGATATTTACTTTTAATACTGAAAATCTACAATATATGTGACGTAAACTATAGATTTTCAGTACTGCAGCAACTGGCAGTGAATATCGGAACGCAGCCATAGTGTAATTCTAAGATCACTATTGCCGCTGATTTTGACTGTTAGCTATTGTATCTAGTGAGATTCATCTATTGTATTTTATAGGCAAGTGATTTCAAGATTATATTTATAATATCATAAAAACCTTAAGATTTTCAGTCTGTTTAAAGTAAGTATCTATATTATTTTTCAAATATTATTTATACAATCACTACAAAAATATGTTAATAAATATTTATCAACATATTTTTGTAGCGACATAATTTACGACGCAATTGTAATAAAATAAAATCCAGTTATCTCTTGTTTATAATTAGTGATTAGGAATTAAGTATCTACAAGTAGGCTTGAATTTGTTTCAAATCCTTTATCTAATATCTCGGAAAATAAAAGTAGTTCAAAGAAACTCGAATCTGGAACAATTATGTTCAAATTCTTTTTAAGTATTTTACTAAAAACTTTATACCTATTATTTTACTAATTTTTTTCTTTCTAGTTATTTATAGTTTGAATATTTTACTCAAAATTAGATTTGTATCATAGAAATTACTTACAAGTACATTTTGAATCATTATATAGGTACTCATTCTTAAACTCATAAATAATTAATCGGTATCGATTACTTTCGCAAGTACAATATATAAAATATTATTTTGAATAGAAAATAAAACTTAATTAGTAGATTTAACTTGAATTTTTAAGTATATATTAAACTTGATCCTATCACTACTTATAATCATCTGATATCTCCAAGATATATTTTTAGTATATTTTTAGAATAGGGACTTTCACGAGAACGATTCAATTTGTTAAACTATCTGCTCTAAGAGATTTTTTATTTTATTTTCTATATAATTAAAGAATTATGTTTATTTTAACATTTATTGAGTACATTCGATAAATATAGATTAATTTTTGAGAAAGAAATGATCCAAGATACGCTATATCTGGAACACTATAGGGAGCAGTTATTGAGTTATTATGATCACATAGAAAAATTTTTATTTAACGAATAATAGTAACAAAAGTTGAAAAAGAATTTGAATTAACTCACACATTCTTAACATAATTATTAAACATAATATAACATTACTGCAAATATTAATTATAACATTAATACATAAATACAGAATTATAACAATTATTAATTATAACTACAGAATTGATAATGCGTAAATAAAACTACACTAATCAGTGAATAAATGAGAAATATCCAAGGATATGAAACTTACGAATATAAAATAAAATAAAATAATCTTTCCGGGACCGGAAACCTAATATTAGGCTTATAAGTAATTAGATTTACCGAAAACACTATTTGTTTAGCCAAAATTACTTCTTTCATTATAACATGTGCATCTATTTTGAAATAAATTGACGTTACTTTGTATAATGACATTTTATTGTCTGATATCTCACAAAGTGCGACATGATTCTATTTTTATACATATTTTTCAACACATTTTAGTTGTAAATGACGTTAAACAATTATTTTAACAACAATAATATAAAGTTTAAATACACCAACAAAATAACTACTCATTTTTTCGGAATCGGAAGCCTAATGTTAGGCGCTGGAGCGATGCCATCTTTTTTGTAGTTTAACTTACTTGACAAGGACAAAAATGTCTTAGCACTAAAATTAAAAAGTCGTCCAAAAACGGTTCTCTATAGGTTAAGTTTAACGTTTTTGTACATAATTTTGGTGAAGTTTTTTTTATATGTTTGAATTACGATCAGAAAACAAGAGTATAAAATAACTCTTTTGTATTACTTTGTTTTATCATAAATATTTTATATGTGACCACAGATATTTATACTATATCGTTAATTTGCGGTTTAGTTACAGCAGACTTGTGTGATTGAAATTAAATGGCAGTAATAAATATATTAGTGCGCAAACGTGATCTTATCTAACAATAGTGACGAAAATCACGTAGAACATCATGTATGCTGCCATTTGCTTGACTTCAAAATGCCTCAAATCGGATATCCGGCCCAAAATAACTCTTGGTCATATGTTAGCGATTTAGGAAATACACCTATTTGTGTTGTTTGCACTCAACATCTTTGTTTTCTCTCTTTCCAATGCTTAAATGTATATTTATCTAGTTTTGAGTGTAAAAAATTTTGGAAATTTTAAGCAACACGAACAGATCTATAGATATTTATGGTGTGATGTATCTGTGATGTCCTAGAACAAGAAGACAGGTTCAAAGCATTGAACGTATTATTTACAAAAGTTTCATATAATATGACATTTGATAAAACGCCTCATAAGAACAAAGTTCTTTTATCTTTTTTCTTTGGAGAAATTTTTAATCAACAAATTTTAAATCAAATTTTAAATTAAAGCATATCTCTCAGACACACTTATTTTATACACTATATTAATCACATTACATGCATTTATTTTACAATCTATTTTGCAATGTTTTATGTATAAAAGAAAACTATTCTTATTGAGACCATTTTTATTGAGAAAACAGAATAATGTATATATTTAGTAACTATTTTACATTACATTAATTATTTTACATTACATTAATTTCTTTGTGATGCCGGCAGCATTGATTATCATTATACAGGAGTCTGTGCATTACATAGTACATAAGACAATTTGCAATCGATTATTATAGTTCGTCATTAAAAGATTAGTGCGGTAGAAAACTTAGAAAAGTCAACTATCTCTTTTAGACTAGTATATATTTATTTTAAAACACATTTAATCAAGGTATTCCACAGTATTGATTTCTTCGTTTGACATCTGTTTTATTGCGCGCATAGTTTGCCTACGAAAAAAAATGAATATAACAAATAGTGCAGGGTATAGTAACAAAGTATTTCTTAAGGAGACATGTACATCTAGAATCTAGATGACTAAAAAAAAATATTATGAATTTTTTGTGGAAAAACGGAAAGAGATAGAGAAAACTCTACTTTCTTTTACGGTATTGATAAAGAGTAGAGAAAACGAGAGAGAGACGAGAGGGAAGAGAGAAGGAAAGAGAGAGAGGAGATATAATAGATAAGAGAGATAAGAGATCGATCTAGATAGCTCCTCGAGAGCTAGAGAGATCGATAGCGAGCTCGAGCTATCGCCAGCGCCGCCGCGCTCTATTCCTCTCTCTCTCCTCTTCTCTCTCTCTCTCTCTCTCTCTCTCTCTCTCTATCTCTCCTCTCTCTCTGCTCTCTCTCCTCTCTCTCTCTCTCTCTCTCTCTCTCTCTCTCTCTCTTCTGTCTCTCTCTTTCTACTCATCATCTAATATTTATTTACATATGACAAAATGATACTCTTGCTTATATATAATTTAATCTTTATTAAAGAATTTAATAATTTTAAATTGTAACAAAATATTGTATTTTTACAAATAAGTAATGAAACTATAACTGTAACTAGTGTTTAATATTATTTTATATGTACGGTTATATTAATCATTTGTCATTATATTGTCATCAAATTGACAAATAGCTCAAAATTTGGTACCAAATACTATAGCATCTGTGTCCGCAATTAACTTGTGTTTTGCTGGCAAAGTCTGCGTCATATTTTGACATCAAATTGTCATAAAAAAGCGAGCAAGGTCTATGCAATAAAGTAATATTCTTGTCATGATTCTTACGTATAAATCCGTTAATTGTATTTAGATACTTTAATTACGTATTAATATAAAAATTTATTTGATAGTGTTGAATTTTAGATTAATAGTGCCTTAATTAAGTTATTCAGATATTTAAAATAAAAAAATTTCTGCCTGTGCCATGTCGATGAGAAATAAAACGCAGAGTAACAGGTCTTACTAATTCTTTATTATTATTGCGGAAGATACAAACAGATGATAAATGCATAATTGATATATTTGAGTGTTTTATCTTGAATTTTGAAAAATAATTTTAATATATTATTTTATAGTACCTCGTCAAAGACAAGAGCTACTTAGATGCTGAACAGAAGATCGATAGTGATAGCAAGATAGCAACATAATTATGAAAAAATTGATAGGCTCAATATTTATATTTTGAATAACTTTTACCTTGTGCTACATTCATTCAAGGTTCATTCCTTCATTTATTCTTTTTTTCTATTCATTAACGATAATGATTTATGTTACAATCTTTAAATGTCAGTCATTAATTTATTTACATCGTTTGTGGAAGCTTACATCCTATATAGCATAGAACAGTTCAATAATATTACAATTTACAGTAACATTTACAACGTTTGTGCAACATTATTGAAATATTCTATTCTGTATAAAATAGTGTTAACACTGTGTGACACTTCCATTATTTTCTATTATTGCATTCAATCTTTAAAACGTCGATTTAGAGCAACTAAATTTCAAAATAACATCTTGTGCGAAAATTATCTTATACATTGTAAACGTATTCCGCGAAAATGTGTTTCTCGCGTATGCTGAAATTGTAGATTTCATTCTTGTATACAACAAGATAAAGTATACTACCTACAATAATAACCCAAAGATTTTTTATCACATTCATATCTGGGAATTTAGCTGGCTAATTCAACACCACATTGAGTTGTGTGGCTAATCAGTCTTGAACCAATTTTGTCTCGATCCTGAATTATCTTGGATGAAAGGAACAGATAATACATTGTCTCTCGAATATATACGATAACATCACATCAGATAAAATGTGAATGTGTTCCTCGCTGTTCATGCGCGGAATAGTCATCAAGCTAGGATCAAGCGAGGACAATACTTTTTTAAAATGTCAATGTAATGTGTTTACTTTGTTCACAGAAAGGAACATTATTTCCTGAGTATCTAGTTTTTCTTGTTTTCATAACGTCATTTTAACGCCCAATTTATCCATAGAAAATACTTCCTCATCTCAAAAAATGCATAATATTTGTCCATTTTCATGCCCTCCTACTAAATACATCTTATATTTTGCTATTTTTATTTCGCTATATCTTGCTAGATCTTGTATTTCAAATTGCCACATTATTAAATTAATGATTAATTTAATTTGTGATATTATTTGTGAGATTAATTTGTGATGTTATTTCTATTTCTGATATTATTTAATTTATAATTGCATTTCAAG
Organism: Monomorium pharaonis; assembly: GCF_013373865.1. NCBI lineage: Eukaryota > Metazoa > Arthropoda > Insecta > Hymenoptera > Formicidae > Monomorium > Monomorium pharaonis. The sequence goes on along the minus strand of NC_050468.1, from coordinate 13,166,184 downwards.
ACCGACTGTGTTTAGCGAATATGTTTTAGAAAACTGAAAATTTGGGATATATATATTTGGGAAAAATAATATTAAACATCGAAATCTCAATCGTAGTTTCTTTACTTATTTGTGTAATTGCACTCAAGCAATCAACTGTAAATTATTATTCATGTTTTTATTTCAATATTATAATAATTATCTAAAAAGAGTACAACATTATTATATTCATAACAAGAGTATTAAATTTTTAATTCTTTATTTGATGATATTGTTTTTTCTATTCAATATTTTTTTAACTCATAAAAATTATCAAATATTTTTATCAAATATTTGATAAAATTATAAAACTTTTTTAATGTAAGGTAACTGTCTCAGTGTTTGAACATGTATTTATATCCGAACACTTATCAAAAACTTATTAATATCAAATACTTTTTTTATTACAATATTTAAAAATTACAAATTTTTATATTTGTAATGTTAATATTTAAAGATTACAATTAAATTTTAATATTGTAATAAAAACGCATTTAAGATTAATAATAGATTCTTTGTATCCGGATATACATAGATCATATCCGATCACTGAACGTTTTCCTTTGAGTATGTTATGTTTATATAATTTTTAACTCTATATAATTTTATTTCAATATTTAATATTTTGAAATTTTTCTCGAAATAAGAAGGTTCTTCTGTGTATGCTTTAA